>NC_133378.1:4534503-4554918 GCF_049309525.1 Garra rufa | reverse complement strand
CAAATAATATAATCATTTCTTGACTCAAAATAAAAAAAAATATGAATAAACCTATCTCTGATAATCCTGGGTTATAGTCAGGCAGGTTTGTTTATGCATTAAACATTAGGATGTCATTACCTCGACATTACCATACATTACCATACATTACCATACACACACACACACACACACACACACACACACATATATATAATGTATGTATGTATGTATGTATATGTTATATTCAACCTAATAACTGCATTCCAGTAAAAAATCCCAGCCATACAGCTTAATCAAAGCTTTAATGGCATTTCAGCATTTATCATTTAGATTCTGAATGTTAAAAGAGATCGAAATGACGAATATAAACGAATAATGTCCGAAGAAGATGTCCTCTCCAGGTCACCGTACAAACAGGCTACACATTTATCTTAGAGCGATGTTTGCTGCCGCTTTAGTTCTGTGCTTTACATGACTGCCCCCTACTGATCATGTCTTTCCTATGTCAATGTATTTTCCGTGTTCCTTTGGAATACACCGGCACCACGCGAGACCACTTTACTTCCCGCGCGCATTTTAAATGGCCAGATCTGTAGTTTATATATGTTATTGGGACGTTATTCTAAAGTTGCAACTATTCTTCATTTATTAACTGTTAGTAAATGAGGAATAGTTGCAACTTTAGAATAACGTCCCAAAAACATATATAAACTATTAACTGATACTTAACAAGTCTTTAGTAAGTAATTTACTAACAGCTTGTTCATGATCTATTACTAATTTATTAGGTATAGTTATAAATCATTAAAATACAGTTAACAAGTCATTTATAACTTGTTAACTAACAGCTTGTAAGTCATCTATTGGCTATCTATAAGGCACAGTTATAAATAATTAACAAACTATTAACTGTTATTTAACAAGTCATTTATTACTCATTAACGAACAGTTTATTAATGGTCTATTAACTAGTTATAGTAGATAGTTATAAATAATTAACAAACTATTAACTGCTATTTAACAAGTCATTTATAACCCATTAACTAACAGTTTATTAATGATCTATTAACTAGTTATAACGGATAGTTATTATAAAGTGTTACCGGAATTTATACAATATTTCAAACTTTTAACCCACGGGAGAAAATCAACCCGCCGCAACAGCTTAAAATCAGCCCAATTTCGTGGAAAAAATGCGGGATTTGGCAACCCTACATCCAACACGAGCTGCATCCAAAGCGATTTAAATACTCTGCATATTGATAGCCCTTAATCCCAGACATTTTGGGCAAAACCCAGGCCGGACCCATTTTTTTAAGTTCAAAAAGAGGACATGTCCAGGGAAAAGAGGAAGTATGGTCACCCTAGCTAAACTCAGAGTACATGCAGTAAATCAGTTCACTGCATTCATTCACTGTCAACTGAGCAGTTCTAAGGCGCAGAAACCACCACATCACGAGCTGATCACCTCAACAACGTGTGCGCTTCGCTTTGAAATGTTGCAAAAACATTTGATGAAGGGATAAAGCCATGACAGATACTGTGTCAAAGCATAATGGCCCAAAACACAACTCTGAAGACCTTTTATGTTAGAATAAGAAGTTTAAATATATTTCAAAAACTACACTTTTTGCCCAGAAGACCTATTGTTACATATCATCACTTTTTATCTGAACAATCAAAGAAACAATCCTTTGATTAATCAGTTTTCAAAGGTGATTTTTATTTGTAGCCCTAGTCCAACCACAAATTCATGCCATTGAGACAAGTTAGTACTATGTTGGCCTGGTCGGGATGCTCACATTAACTAGAGCTGCAGTCTTGACACTTTTGGGGTGAATTAACTTTAATTAAAAAATATATATATATTTACTTAGCGTTGTCTTTACACATTAAGCTGGGATAAAAGAAATCATCTCCAAGGTATTTTCATTTCATGCTCATGCCTAGCACTGCTGTATCTTCTAACTGTTTGTTTGTTTGTTTGTTTGTTTTTTTCATGCTTTTCAGACTTGAATTTAAAAACTCAAACGAGAAGTGCTGTGTCTGTGCGAGAAGGCCAAGGGGTAGTTTTACTTTGTGGCACACCATCATATGCAGGAGGTAAGGCTTTTATAGTGTTACTTTTTAGTTTATAGCCTGGTCTGGCATAAATATCCAGTACACACATGTGAAATACAGAGTTCTGACTTTTATCACTTGGCTCCATGGGATTTAATATGTGTTTTGAATGGAAAGTGCTTGCACGCTTTGTATAAAGCAAAATCATTTTTAGAGACCATAGGATTCAAACACTTTAACGCAATAAGGTGTTTTTTGCACCTTGTGGCCTCTAAAATGTTTACGAATTTGAAGGACTTTTTGGCTTTCAAGTAAGTGTGTGAGTTCATTCATTTGATCTTTGAAACTACACCTGACACCATGACATGTCAAAGTTTTTTTTTTAGTATTGTTTGGCTTGACATTCTTTGTAGTGTTTTATAAAGATGTCTTTAACAGAGCTTAGGCTTCTAATTACCCTATGATCATTTTGGATACATCTAGGTCAGATTTCAGACAGAAAAGTGTCAAAAAGTCCAAAGAGTTTCTCATTTAAGTTCCCAAGAGTGTTTGGCTAGCCTAGTTCATTTGTTTTGAATTCTATATGTTCTGTGCCCCATCTCCTTTCCAGATCTCTCATTTGCATGGGTCTTTAACGAGTACCCTTACTTTGTTCAGCAAGACAATCGTCGCTTTGTCTCTCAGGAGACGGGAAACCTTTACATCGCCAAAGTCGAGCCTTCGGATGTGGGTAACTACACGTGCGTGGTGGTAAACCGCATCACTAAAGGCAAAGTCCTCAGCTCCCCGACCCCTCTGGTTCTACGAACCGATGGTAAATATCAATTTTTTTTCTTCCAGTAGGCAATTTAGTGGTGGCAGCTGAGTCATAACATCAGCACTAAAGGGTTTGATTGACCTGTTGATGCAGTTAAACATCGGGTTTGTCTGAATTGTGTCAGAGCACTTTCTGTAGAAGGTTCCACCAGCTCCATCTTCCACTCCATGCATATAAAATGAAATAAATAAAGTGCTTTAATGTAGTGCATCAAGTAAAATAATAAAATTCAAACTTCATTAACACACAACTCTGCCCAAGTAATATTCAATTTTAAACACTTCAAGAGCTCAAACTAAATTGTTATCTTATGCAACATTAGATAAATGATGTGTCTAGTTTGGCTAACAGCAAAGTATATATATATTTATTTATTGGACATTGATTCAATTACCAAGGTAGAATAAACAAATATGTTTTCTTTTAATAAATGAAGTAGCAGGATTTTAAATTCATTCATTATTAGATTTTACTAATTTGATTAACTTAATTAACCCTCTGAGTACACCTTTACAGCTTTACAGTATTACTGCCACTGGCTAGTATTTTTTTTTTTTACTTACAATATGAATTATATGTATGTATATATATATATATATATATATATATATATATATATATATATATATATATATTAGGGCTGTCAAATGATTAATCGTGATTAATCACATCCAAAATAAAAGTTTGTTTTTATATAATATATGTGTGAGTACTGTGTAAATTTAAAAATATGTGTTTATATATACATTATTAATATACTCAGTACTCACACATATATTATGTAAAAACAAACTTTTATTTATTTTAGATGTGTGATCATTTGACAGCCCTTATATATATATATATAAATATATATATATATATATATATATATATATATATATATATATAAAAGCACACTACCAGTCAAAAGTTTGGACACACTTCCCCATTCTCTTTGATGTACAGGCCTTTATATAGTTGAAGTCAAAAGTTTACATACACCTTGCAGAACCTGCAAAACGTTAATTATTTTAGAGAGAAAGAGAAAAAAAGAAGCTCATACAAAATTTAACTTTTTTGTTCTTCTGGGAAATGTGAGTATCTTCTGAAGGGCAGTACTAAATGAAAATATATATATATATATTATTTAGGCTAAATAAGAAAAATGTACATATCTTCATTCTGTTCAAAAGTTTTCACCCCCGGCTCTTAATGCATTGGGTTTTCTTCTGAAGCATCGATGAGCGTTTGAACCTTCTCAGTGTGGAAAGATGGATCTCATAATCATACAATCATTGTTGGAAAGGGTTCAAATGCACAAAAATTGCTGAAAAACCAAAGAATTTGTGGGACCTGAAGGATTTTTCTGAAGAACAACAGGCAGTTTAACTGTTTAGGACAAACAGGGGTGGTCAGTTTTATAAGTTGAACTGTTATTGTTTCTTGTGGACTATATATATAAACATATTTTATGTGAAATATCTTATTCAGGTCAGTAATAAATAAAAAATAACATGCGTTTTGTATGATCCCTCTTATTTTGGTTAAATAATTAACGTTTTGCAGATTCTGCAAGGTGTATGTAAACTTTTGACTTCAACTGTATATAATTTAACAAATATTAGTCAATCAGGAATTTTTGGTCTGGTAGTAATGTTTGACATATTGTTGAGGTATCAATAATTCTAATACAATAATACTACTTCTAATATTAATAGAAAATGCGCTAAGGTCTATAAGTAGCTACAGAAATGCAAGTATAATAAGGTAACACTTTAGAATAGGGAACACTTATTCACTATTAACTATAGCTCTTCCCTCAATAAATTCCTAATTTGCTGCTTATTAAAAGTAAGGTAGTTGTTAAATTTAGGTATTGGGTATGAGTAGGGAAGTAGAATAATGTGCTTAATCAGTACTAATAAATAGCTAATATTCTAGTAATATGCATGCTAATAAGCAACTAGTTAAAGGAGTAGTTCACTTTCAGAGCAAAAATTTACAGATAATGCACTCACCCCCTTGTCATCCAAGATGTTCATGTCTTTCTTTCTTCAGTCATAAAGAAATTATGTTTTTTGAGGAAAACATTTCAGGATTCCTCTTCATATAATGGACTTCTATGGTGCCCCTGAGTTTGAACTTCTAAAATGCAGTTTAAATGCAGCTTCAAAGGGCTCTAAATGATCCCAGCCGAGGAAGAAGGGTCTTGTCTAGGGAAATGATCAGTTATTTTCTAAAAACATTTACAATTGATATACTTTTTAACAGAGCTAGACAAGACGAGAATTTGAGGTTAAAAAGTATATAAATTGTAATTTTTTTTAGAAAATAACCGATCGTCTTGCTAGATAAGACCCTTCTTTCCTCGGCTGTGATCGTTTAAAGCTGCATTTTGGAAGTTCAAACTCAGGGGCACCATAGAAGTCCATTGAATGGAGAGAAATCCTGAAATTTTCTCTCAAAAAACATTTCCTTACGACTGAAGAAAGAAAGACATGAACATCTTGGATGACAAGAGGGTGAGTACATTATCTGTAAATATCTGTGAAAACTCCTTTAAGAAACCATACAATAAATTGTTACCGTTGATTTATATCTTATCTCTGTCTTTGTAATTGGACTTTAAATGTAACACTAATTTATTTTGCTTAGGATTTGAAAGCATCACCGAAAACACTTTCTCTGGTGTCGACTTGACAGCATGTTAACCATGCAAACACTTTTTTTTAACATAACAAGACAGTGTAAATTAGTTTTAGACAGTGTTTTTTAGAAGTCAGAGCTTCGTAGACAACTCTGCTTATGCGTTCACAGTCCTAAATATACTTTACCATGAAGTAAACATAAACAATGGCTGGATAAAATATTTACAGACACTGTAAAACTGCAGCAACACCACACCTCTTCATTGTGTCAGACTCCAGATGATGGTATAAATTATTTGTTGCCTTTGTTTTAGCTGCTTGTTCTCAGGGAAAAAAAACTGTTCACCTACTAACACTCTTTCATATTTATCGTATAATGTATTTTTTACTATTATACATGATCAGTGAATGAATTATGAATGAAAATATAACAGTTTTTTTTTTCTTTATAGGCGTAATGGGTGAATATGAGCCGAAAATTGAGGTTCATTTCTCTGACATGGTTCCAGCTGCAAAGGGATCGGTTGTGACACTAGAGTGTTTTGCTTTGGGGAAGTAAGTGTGATTTCTTACCCTTTTGTAGTTACTGATGCCGCTTCCTGCCTTTACGGCTATCCCGACTTTTAATGGTACTGTGTCACTGGGCTTAATGTGTTTTTCAACTTGGCCCTTTTCCACCTCTTCTCGCCACCTTTTAAACATGCTTGTCAAAGTCTGTTTGGGAAATACCGTGTAACAGTCTATTTTTTGCCTCGAGGCAATTTTTCTCTCTCAATTGATCCCATTAGTGGATGAGCCATATACGTATTCCTTGCAAAAAGAAATGAGATGGTGTCTTATGAGGAAATGTAACTCATTTAGTATGTTAGAGCTGAGATACGAGGAGGAGCGACAGTAATCTACAATGCGATGATATTATATAAAATTTCCGTTCTTTATCTTCATCTTTTCTGTATCTCTCTCACTGTGTTTTTTTCTCTCTCTATGTAGCTTTTTCATTTTTGTCTTTTGCAAGATTACTCACCACAGTTTTTCCTACATTCAGCCCAGTTCCAGAGATAACGTGGAGGAGAGCGAATGGAGTGCCGTTTCCCAGCAAGGTGAAGATGAAGAACTCAAATGTAGTTCTGGAGATTCCCAGTTTCCAGCAGGAGGACGCCGGAGGCTATGAATGTGTGGCAGAGAACAAGATGGGAAAGAACACGGTGCAAGGACGACTGTCTTTCCATGGTATGATTATTTCATTCATAGGACAATTTTTGCCATTAAAAATGACCAGATTTGCAAAATTTCACAGCAGTTTCTTACAATATTTGTTGCCATTTTTGCCAACACTACATTCAGAGTTTTACAATGAAATCAATGTAGACTGTGATATGGTCACATTAATTGTTTTTATCTTCCTTTGACGTTGTGCAAATACTTCTGTAAAAACTGCTGTGAAAGTGTGGTAACGAGTTGCCAGGAACATACTGTAATCAGGGGTGTAACGATATGCCTAGGTCACGATACGATACGTATCCCGATATTGGGTTCACGATACGATACGTATCACCATATTTTGAACAAAAATTAAAATATGAAACTGAAAATCAAACAACAGATTTATTTAAAAAAAAAATAAACGAATTTCAATAGCTTTCTACAAGGTCACATTTTAAGGTTTAATAAAAACCTTCTGTATTAAAATTAACAACTGATAAGGTCTGTCTGTCACTGAATTTTTTTTTTTAATCTAACATGATAGTGATAAAATTGTCAAGATGTCAAATTCTTTAAACCTGCTAGCGATGCAAGATTCTTTGTGTGCGTGAAACAGAGCCCTAACCCGACGGGTGAACCGCTATAACTGACGTAACGGTGGAATAATATTTATCTGTCAGGTGCAGTGCGGGTGACATGCACGGGTATTTGCTCTTTGGACTCAATCCGGTACACGCTGACGCTGCTCTCAAACGGTCCCGTGCCTGTGTTCGCGCTCTGTGTGAAGACCATTTAAAAGCCATTTCACATGGGACACGTCAAGCGGTGGAATCTTTGCGCGCCTGCCCTTTCTCTCATAGTGAAAGTGTTTTGCGGTCGAGCTGGTGTTCGCGACTCGGTCTCAGGGTAAACGTATTGCAAACAACACGGTCTCATTTTACTTTACAAAAACAAAATAAATGAAACGTAATGAAAATACTATATGTGTTATTTGCTATTTGTCATTTTATGGGACAATGACTAGCGTGGTTTTCATGTTTACTATGACATTTTACACATAATTGTATTTTTACTGCGCAGGCTATACTACACGCATTTTCTGGATTTTTTTCTTTATTAATAGCCTTTCTCCGTATTTTATGGATCATACAGCTCCGAAATGTTGCCATCATGCTGACTTAAATGAGGAGGGAGGGTCCGCAATCTCTGGGTTGGTTGCCATGTTTCCTCACGTTCTTCTTCAACTAGCTCAACTTTTGCAGACAGGCGTCACATGATTGGAAAGGTAGTCACGGGGTGTGTCGCGATTCTCCCTTATTACACCGCGACACAGGATCGAGTGTCGCGATTTCGGTTTCATATCGCGTATCGTTACAGCCCTAACTGTAACTTGGAAAAATAATACATTGTGTACATTTGTTCGCTTTTCTGTTACACATTGATTGGATATTATTAGGATGTGCATAAGCCGGTCGTCTTTGCCATATCGTTTTCAGTGTTGCCAGATTGGGCCAATTGGTCTTCTTTTGATCGGCTTGGACCGGAGAATAACGCATTGGGCGGGTAGACAAAATTTGGGCTGCTTTAAAAAATTAAAAGCCGCCCAATCAGCTGTTTTTTTCTTCGCTTTTATCATTAGTCATGTTATTTTAGTACGTTCGAGCTCAAAGTATCATAGTAATATAATGTGTAGTGCAGTCATCAACTCATTTTTGCTTAACGTAAGCCTTACTGGTTTAGTTTAACAGAGACCTGTCAATCAATTTACGTCTTTTACGTTAGTGAGATGTGATGACTTGTTAGTGACGGGGTTTTACATTACATTTGTTTCTCATAACTTTATTGTGCACTTTTTGCACAGAAATTAGCATATTTTTTACTGTGGACATTGATAATGATGCATGCGTTTTTCCAAGGGTTAAAGTCATCGGTTAATTTCCACTTTGAAAAGATTTCTGGACATTTTACGCATATTTTCGGACTGTTTTGATCCATATTCCTGTGAAATTGATTTATCTTTATTTTATTTTGTCGTTATTCTTTTTTTAAAGAGATAAATATGGTCCTTATCAACCTTGACATGGCAATAAAATTCTCATTATTTTGGCAGTTAAAATTTGGGCTGGTTTTTGTTGAAGTGGGCGGGTTTTGGTGAGCTTTTGGGCTGGAAATCGTCAACCTGATCTGGCAACACTGATCGTTTTCTCTGTCATTGAAATGAATGCTTGCTAATAATTTAAAACGCACTTAATGGATATTATTGTTGTTATAGCCATTGAAATTCTTGCCAGTGTTTACCATGAGGAACCCTGCCAGTTCAGTCATTTCACAACTGCAGTGAATTGCTTTCTGATTACTTTCTACCCTGTCTGGACTTTCCTGTAGTTTCCATAACCACGTAGTAAAGACCAAAATAAATGGAGCTCATGTAATGGATTTGGCAGTGTGATGTTGCAGCGTGCCAAGACTCAGCAGTGCTAAATGCTAATTTGAGACACTTTCTTTGATCCAGAAAGGTGTCAAATGGCAAAAAGTTACAGTATTGTGAGCCAAATCATAGATTGATAGATAGCTTTTTTTCTGCTTTATGATGCTTAGATATTTGCCTTATGAAGGATGAGTAGATGGATGAATAGATATTTACTTCATAATGGATGCATGGTAGATATGTGCTTTATAATGGATGGATGGATGGATGAATGGATATATATTTATTTTACAATGGATAGATAGATATTTGAGATAGATGGATAAATGGATGGATGGATGGATGGATGAATAAATATTTGCTTCATAAAGGTTGGATGAATGGATAAATATTTGCTTCATAATGGGTGGATATTTTCTTCATAATGGATGAATAGATATTTGCTTTATAATGGATGGATGGATGGATGGATAAATATTTGTTTTATAATGGATAGATAGATATTTATGATAAATGGATGGATGGAAGGATGGATGAATGGATAGGTATTTGCTTTATGGTGGTTGGATAAATGGATAAATATTTCTTTCATAATGAATGGATGGATGGATAGATATTTGCTGTTAAAAGGGTGGATGGATGAATGCATAGATATTTCTTTTATAATGGATTTATATTTGCTTAATGATGGATGGATGGATGATGGGCGGATGAATGGAAAGATATTTGTTTTAGAATGGATAGATATTTGCTTTACAATGGATGGATGATGAATGGATATTTTCTTTGTAATGGATGGATGGATGGAAAGATATTTGCTTCATAATGGATGGATGGAAGTTCATAATGGATAGATGGATATTTGCTTTTATGGATGGATTTATTTAATGGATATAAATGGATGGATGGATCGATTTGTGCTTCATAATAGATGGATGGATAGATAGATGAATAGATCAAGAATGGATGGATGAATAGATTTGTGCTTTATGATGGATAAATGGGTGGATGAATGGATAGATATATATTTGCGATGGTTTGACAATGGATGGATAAATATTTTCTTTATAATGGATGAATGAATGAGATGTTTGCTTTATAATGAATGGATAAATAGATGGATAGATATTTGCTTCATAATGGATGGATGGATGAAGAATGGATGGATGGATGGATGGATGGATGGATGGATGGATGAATATTTGCTTTATGATGAATAGATGGGTGGATGAATGAATAGATATTTGCTTCATAATGGATGGATGGATGATGGATAGATATTTGCTTAATAATGGATGGATGGATGGATGGATGGATGGATAGATATTTGTTTTAAAAAAGATAGATAAATATTGGCAATGGATGGATAGATATTTGTTTTTAATAGATAGATATTTGCTTTATAATGGATGGAAGGATAGATATTTTGTTTTATAATAGATATTTGCTTCATAATGGATGGATGGATAATGGGTGGCAGAATCGATGTTTAGATAATTGCTTCATAATGGATGGATGGATATTTGCTTTATGATGGATGGATGAATAGATGGATAGGGTAGAGGTTTGCCATAGACTGATCAATGATGAATAAATATTTGCTTTTTCATCGATGGATGGATGGGTGGGCAGATAGATGAATGGATAAATGTTCGCTTTATAATGGATGGATGAATGAATGAATGAATAGTGGAGAGATGTTTGCTTTATAATGAATGACTGCATGGATGGATGTATATTTGCTTTATTATGGATGGATGAATGAATGAATCAGTGAATTAATGGATGACTAGGATAGATATTTGCTTTATGCTGGATGGATAACATTTATTTTCTTTATGTGTAATGGATAGATCATTTTAGATGACATTAATTTGTTTTATGATGATAATGGATGGATGGATGAATAACATTTATTTGCTTTAGCATAGATATTTAGGTACATTTATGTATCAGATGTCACAGATCAGATATTTCCTTCAGTTTAAAAACACATTCATTAAGGACTCATGATTTCACCTCTGCTGTGTTATTCATTATCATTATATTTTAGTTGATAACACTACTCATTATCAGCAATTCAGACACTACAATTAGGTCACCACTTATTATCTTTGCCATTTTGCTCTCCAATTTATTCCTTATTTTGCCTTAGTTTTATAAGACAAAGCTTCTGTTCCAAATCTGACACCAAAGCCTGGCTCAAAAGGATAGGGCCCTATCACTTAAATATGGACAAATTGCAGGCCTGTCTGGAACTTAAGCACTTGTGAGCCCATTTTTGGAGGCACGACATAACTCAAAGGATTATTAGACACTAGAAGCAAGCATTTGAGAATCATTACCGCCTTGGATCTGTCATTTTCCATCGACACAATAACAAGAAGAACAGGCTTCAACCTAATGATATAGAGATCACCAGCTACACGCAGAATTACTGGTCATAGTGTGCTGATTGAATAGCAAGATAAAAATAGCAAAATGTTTCTCATGATAATTGATAGCAGAACAGCTACTCGATATTTCATAGGTATGGGAACCTTTCACATGTGGTGTTATTGATTCAAATAAATGGATATACATACAAAAAAGAAAACTACTTGCAAGGAACCCATTAGTGAAATACAATACAAATAAAACTGCAGTGCAAATCAGCACAGTGCTATTGCATTGGACAGCTGGGATTTCAAAGGTGTTTCTTCCACTCACATCTGTGTACACAACACTTCTACGTTCTTCGATGAAATGCTGTTATTTTGAATGTGAGCTCCCTCGCTCATTCCCAAGGTTTATGCATGACTTATTGAGAAGGTTAAGGGGGCAGGTGCAGCTCTGAACTTCTTCTGAAAAGACCTGGCCTCCACAAACGATGCAAAACATGAAAGCTGTCTTCCCAGCGCTGCCAGAGTGCAAGCGTCCTTGTATAATGCAGTACGCCAAACTCTTCGAAAAAAGGCCAAAGAGTAGAAAAGAAGAATTGAAAACAGTTGGGAGGTTGGTCAGCTCATGGGATTCATGGATGTTTGGGTTTAATTCATTCTTGTGAAACCAGAGCTGATCAGTTTTCCTGATGAGTCAATCAGTACGGGACTCGGATCGATCAGTCAAGTGCTTAGTTGCCACAAAACCCGCAAGTGTTGTAAGTGGGAATGGTGATTGATGATTCATCCATAGGCATGCTTACACAGATCTCGTGTGATTGGTGAAAATCAACAACGCAGAACATGAGGAGAGTGTCACATTATAGAACCGTGCCTGATGGGTCAATCATGAATCTAGACAGGATCAGAGACATGAATGGAAACCTGTCACCATTTCAATCGGCAGGAAGAAGATGGATAGATCAAGTACTTATTGACATTTTGTGCTTCCAATTAATCAGATACAAGAGTGTCCATGTTTCTCCAAAGCCAAACCCTAAACTCATTGTGCAGTTGCAGGCTAACATGTTACTAGATCAAAAGATCTCTAGTCTCTATATATGGCTCAGTTCCCTCGACTGGAAGGGAATAATTAATTTATAAGTCATTTAAATAAGAAATAAGAAAACAAATAGCTAAGCGATACGCTATTTTAGCACTGCTTGCCTTAAAAATTATGTTTTAATTAAGATTGGCAGATATATTTATGCATTTAACAGATGTTTTTATTTTAAGCGACTTACAAAAGAGGAAAAAAGCTATTTGTCTCAGAGCCAACAATATTCGTAATGCACAATGGAACAGATTAGAAAGCAAGCTAGTGAAGGGAAGAAATGCAGAGAAGAGTTTTGATTTATATAAACAGTTAGACAGCTTTATTTTATCTTTTTTTCTTCAGACATTAACTAGCATATCATTTAATATAATTTAAAAATATATATAAAACTTGTATAGCTTAATATAATGTAAACGATGTCTCTTACTGAAATATGTAGTCAAAAATGCATAAAGGATTTATGTTATTTTAAAAAAATCCAAATTTTTTAATACATATTTTATACAATGGGGACGCATTTGGTTGCACTTGGTGAGCTACTGGTGCTGAGCTATGCTATTTTTACCACAACACAACTCAAAATACACAAGTCTGCAAATAAAATTATGATATGATGACCACATAGCTACTGAAAGAGCTTACAGATGGCAATGGATATAAGCGTCGACTGAAACCAAATGCCATACCATCAATTTTTCCTCACAAAGAGTCTAAACGAAGGAGCTCCTTTATAGTGGCTGAGGCATCATGACAGGATGGCATCTAGTGTTTCTTGTCTCTGCCGGTTATAAGCTCTTTCAGTAGCTGTGGTCTACTAAAAGCCTCAAAGGCATCAGGGCTAAAGTGGAGAGAACAAAGACGCAGGTCTTTAGCAAGTTTTATTTGTCCACAGGCATCTTCCCATTCTTTTCTGCTCTTCTTATCACTAGGAAAGCAGTGAAGACTAACATCGCTTCTCTTGTTGCCCTTTGACTGTAAATTTCAACCACAATGTGGCATCATATCTCTATTATTTTCCAAGTTGTGTTTTCCCAGTTATGTTACAGTAAAAACAGCAACAGATAGTGTCAGTAGCTCAACGAATGCAACTGTTCTACGTAATCAAAATAATGGCGCCCCCCCATAGTCCAATGTATATGTATAAAACGATGTGGATTTTTAAAATAACGTAAATCATTCATAGGTTTTCTGCTATATATTATAGTAAGAGACATCAAGCACAGCTGTTTTCAACATTGATAATAATAAGAACTGTTTTTTGAGCATCAAATCAGCAGTGATGGAATAACGGCGTTATAAATAAATGGTGTTACTAACGGCCGTTTCCACCGAATTGTTGTTTTCCCCGTTACAACGCCATTACCGTTACTGACACAAAAATGCGGCGTTACTATAATTGAGCTCATTGAAGTGGTTTTAATCCAAGTAGGCTCTCTCTCAGCCATAGGACCTCCAAAGCTGGGCATCACATTGCATTGTGTTCTTCTTCTGAGGTAAATTCTGGCTTATTCCTCTCAGCGCGTCTTTTTCCAGAAACGAAAGTAGCCGAGATGAACTTGATGAGTGTTCACGTTTGCTTATGGAATTAATGTGGCGTTTATCTACATGTTCGCTTGTCTCATGTAGATGTTTAAAATTTGAAAAGCGATGTCGCTTTTGGGTGTGATTACATGATGAGTTTAGACAGGAAAAACTAGAGCTCGCATTGGTATCATATGGATTACATTATCAAAGAAATTGAATAAAAATTTAAAAGTAGACATTTTAATCTTTCTATACATATTTCTTATGTCTTTACATGTCTTTGAAGAGAGATGGTGGAGAACGAGATGGAAGAGAGCGCACCTTGTTTATCTTCTTTATTTTACAAAAGTACATTGTTCTGCTGTTATTATGACTATACACAAAGAAAAGTAGAGCCTTTGCCTTCAAACGATACCTTATTCTTATCTGTAGGATGTTTTGTATGTCTTCGGGTTGAAGCGAGCCTAATGTGATATTTAGCCCCTAGAAGGTGTCTCTCACACTCTCCCACAGCAACATTAAAAATAGTCTAGATAAGTGTACAATGTTTTATTCATTTAACATGTTTAATATTGGGGCATCCAAGTTATTTGACATATTTGAACTTTTTTTTTTTCAAAGTAACACAATAGTTACTTTCTCTGGTAATTAGTTACTTTTATCAATTATTACTTTTTACCAACACTATTATCCATTTATTTTTTTTCTCAAATCTGTTTGATTTTTTTCTAAATTTCATTTTTCCATTTTAATTTTTCTGAATAAAATTTTTATATATATTTTTTTCTAGACTCTGTTTAGAAAAAAATACATTTTTAAGGCTATATGAAATACTTTCTTTTTTTTTTTTTTTTTTTTTTACCAAATTCAGTGTTTTCTATTAATTTTCTGGATTTCATTTGAATGGTTTTATTACATTTTTATAATCAAAAGCATCTCTAATAAATGTATTTTATTTAAAAAATAATTTACTATTATTTTATTAATTTATTTTCTTAAATAATTTTAAAATATTTTTTTCTGGTAAATATTCCTTAAAAATAATGTTTTAATAACAATTTTACTATTAGTCATAGTACTATCATTACATTTAGTAATATATGTGTCACAATTTATTCAAGTTAAACAACATTTATTTTGACAGTTGCTTTGAAGTTTCTGTCTGTATATGATATGACAATAGTTCTTCTCGAAAGAAACTGTAAAAATCTAATGCAGTGACTCTTAGAACAGCTCTGGAGATTATGTTTATGTGTTTATGTACTCATATATCGAGGCGGCAGCTGAAAACACCGCAAGCGCCACACACTCAGTATGAGTGTCATAAATGAAACCACATTTTTGTGCCATTCATTCACACAGAGACACGCAGCGCATGCAGGATTCATATTTAAATAGTATTTTTGTGGCTTAATATTCACAGATTCACTTAATATTCACAGGTTTGATTTAAGTGTTAAGTGTTTTGATTTCCATGACTATTCCATTTCCATTCCACATGACTGGATTTCGCATCGTGGAAATCATAGGGCCCTAAATCAGCATATTAGAATGATTTCTAAAGGATCATGTGACGCTGAAGACTGAAGTAATGATGCTAAAAATTCAGTTTTGCATCACAGAAATAAATTACATTTTAAAATATATTCAAATAGAAAACACTTATTTTAAATTGTAATAATATTTCGCAATAATACTGTTTTTCTGTATTTATAATCAAATAAATGCAGCCTTGGTGAGCGTAAAACATGCAAAATACTGAGATGACAAACTGTGGCCGCTCTGTTGACAGCATGACCACAACTGAGGGAAAAATCTTTTAAGTAGACAGTGACAAAGACCATAGAAAGATCTCTGTAATTCAAAAACAACAAAATAATATATAAAAGATGACCGATGAATGAATTCATAAAAACGATTGACTCTCTCTTGTCTCTTCAGCAAAGCCTCAGTGGGTTCAGACGATGCGAGACAACGCTCTGTCAATTGAAGAGAGATTGTTCTGGGAGTGTAAGGCCAACGGGAAGCCCAAACCTTCATACAGCTGGCTGAAGAATGGAGAACTACTGGCAGCCGAGGTAAAACTCAAGCAGCGGCTAGAGTAATGGTGTAGTCGTAAAAAGACGAGGGCCTGTCCACACAGAGACGCGTTTCGCTGTATACGTATACATTTTTTATCGTATTGGCGTTTCATCCACACGGATCCGGCGTTTTAGGAGACTGAGTCTGAGTTGACAGTGCAAAGATCCTTGGGTCAAGTCTCAGCAGGGGAGCTCTGTTAAATGTATATGACAAAAGTTGTATTGATTATATAATGCCTAAATCTCAGTCTTTGTTGTTTGAGTTGAATGCACAGCTATTTTAAAATTCTTTTCATCGCTGTTGCTCCGATTCACAGGACAGGATCCAGATAGAGAACGGAGCCCTGACAATCAGCTCCGTAAACCTCTCAGATGCTGGCATGTATCAGTGTGTCGCTGAGAACAAACACGGAATCATTTATTTTGGTGCCGAATTGGTGGTGTTAGGTAAGAGAGCCTCCTGTACCTTTCTCATTTCCAATTATCTTGTGCCTTTGTTCACTCTGCAGCACCATCTCAGCAAACACGATGCATTTCTGCAGCATTTCATTACACTGCTTTTTGGTTGCGGTTTTGCATTTGCAGTGTAGCATTTAAAAACGGCCTAAAAAACTGAAATCACAAATTAATGTACATTATATAAATTAAATGTTTTATAAATGTGAAAATATTTCATTTATGTATGTATTTATTTATTTATTTATTTTTATTTTCATTTTTATTTTTAAATAATAGTATGAAACAAAATCATAATTTATTGCAGTGGCAGTTAAAATAAAAAATAAGTTTAACAAATGAATAAATCTAAACTTTTTTTAACATTAATAATAATAGTTTTAGTTATTTTAGTACATCAAGTTAAACTAAATGAAAATAAGAAATGTTGCCTTGAAAACGTCTCGGGTTACTATTGTAACCTTAGTTCCCTGAGGGAACGAGACGCCGCGTCAGGAACGCTATGGGGAACGCCATTGGCGGGCCGCACTCTGAATCATGTCTTGCAACCAATGAACGACGGGGGTGACGTCACAGGCGCGGTGACGTCATCGACCAGGAAGTATAAAGCACGTGCGTTTGAAGCCCGCGGCAGCTCTAGCATGAAGCGAGCGCCGCAGGGGGCGGGAATTATGGTCCGAGACGCGGCGTCTCGTTCCCTCAGGGAACTAAGGTTACAATAGTAACCCGAGACGTTCCCTTCCGGGAACTCGAGCCGCGTCAGGAACGCTATGGGGAACGAGACTACCTACGTCCCCATAATTTCCGAACCCTGCGCAGTGTCTGTGCCAGCAGGTGGAAAGGTAAAGAGCATTTGTCTAGCATTACGCGGACAAGAGGCCCTGAAGTCCTCGGCCCTTAGGCACACGAGGAATGGTAGTCTTCCTCTGTCTGGTCGCCAGCCAGAGCGAGAGGTACTCCGCGGCCCTCAGGCACACGCAGAGTCTTAGTCCTTTGTCTGGTAGTCAGCCAGAGCAAGAGGGACCGAATGACCACTGTCTAGCACTCGGCGGACAGATGGTGTGTGTAGTCCCCGGTCCGTAGACCCACGAGGACGGTGAGCTTGACCTCCAGGCTCCTCGGCCCTCGGGCACACGAGGAGTGGGTGATCCTTTGCCTGGGGGTGCAGCCAGAGCAAGAGGGATCCAAGGCTCGGCCTGCGCTACGCCAGGACGCGAGAGATAAGGCCATTGTCGGCAATCCGCGGACAAGAGGGCACTGCAATCCCCGGCCCTTGGGCTCACGGGGAAGACAGTAGGGGCCTCTGCCTGGTAGCCAGCCAGTGCATGAGGCACTCCTCAGTCTTGTTCTGAGACAGACGAGGAGTCTTAGTCCTTGGTCAGGTAGTTTCCGGAACCAGAGGGACCGCATTACACTCGGTCTGATAGCATACTGCGTCAGAACACGAGGACAAGTGAGCCATTGTCTAGCATTCCGCGGACAAGAGGGCTGTAGAGTTCTCGGCCCGCAGGCACACGAGAATAGAGACCTCCGCCTGGTTCGCCAGCCAGTGCGGGAGGCGCCCCTCGGCCCTCGGGCACACGAGGGGTCTTAGTCCTTTGTCTGGGGGTACAGCCATGACAAGAGGGACTGAAAGCTCGGTCTGAAGTGTCAGAACGCGAGAGTAAGAGCCTTTGTCTAGATTTCCACGGACAACAGGCTAAGTATTTCTTAGTTTTGCAGATCTCATTAGTTTGGCGAAACTCACTTCTCTTCTTTCCGCAGAAAGATGCGCCTTGAGAAGTCTTCTCCTGGCTAGGGAGGTGGCTGACTCTCTAGGCCTAGCGCACTAGGCCGAGAGCACAGCAGAGCCTGGAGCGGCTCTGAGGTCAAGCTCATAGAACCTAACGAAAGTTAGGGGCGAGGACCAACCCGCAGCTTTGCAGATGTCTTCTATGGGGACACCTGCAGTCAGAGCTCTCGAGGCACTCATGCCCCGAGTAGAATGAGCCTTGAGTCCCAAAGGTGAGGGAAGATCAGAGGACTCGTAAGCAGTAGTTATGGCATCGATGATCCATCTACTAATAGTGGGCTTTGAAGCCGGGCTCCCTCTCTTAGAGGGGCCGTAACAGACGAACAGTTGCTCTGTTTTACGCCACATGGCAGCTCTGTGGACGTATGCGTCTAAGGCTCTGACTGGGCACATGCAATTCAGCTTCCTGTGACCTGGCTCCACGTATGGAGGAGGATAGAACGCCTGTAGCGTTATAGGCTGCGGTGCTAGGGAGGGGACCTTCGGGACATACCCGACCCTGGGATATAAGAAGGCTTTGGCCATCCCTGGGGCAAACTCTAAGTGGGACGGGGCCACTGACAAGGCCTGCAGGTCGCCTACTCTCTTGAGGAGGTAAGTGCTAACAGAAGCGCTGTCTTTATTGTAAGTATGCGATCCGTAGACTCCTCTATCGGCTCAAAAGGGGCTCACTTAGAGCCTCTAGCACCACAGCGAGGTCCCACGCGGGACCCTGGGTGTCACTCGAGGCCTCAGCCTGAGCGCACCGCGAGGAACCGTATGACCAAGGGCTCTCTGCCCACTGAGAGACCACCTAGAGGGGCGTGGTAGGCACTTTATAGCCGCCACGTAAACCTTCAAGGTGGAGTGAGCTAGCCCTGCGGAAAGGCGAGACTGTAGGAACTCCAGAACTGTACCGACCGAGCAGTTGACTGGGTCTAAGTGGCGCTCGTGGCACCATCTCGCAAACAAGTTCCACTTGAGGCCATACAGTTTCCTCGTAGAGGGAGCTCTGGATTGGAGAAGGGTCTCACCACCTCAGTAGGGAGACCCGCTCCTATGAGTTGCGCCCCTCAGGGGCCACACCCATAACCTCAACTTCTCCGGGTGGGGGTGGCAAACTGCGCCCCCGACCTGGGACAGGAGGTCCCTCCTGACGGGAATCTCCCATGGAGAGCCGTCGAGGAGAGATACCAGGTCCGAGAACCATACTCGTGCCGGCCAGCGCGGGGCTACTAGTAGCAGCCGCACTTGAAACCGACGGACCCGTTCCAGAACTCCCGGGAGCAGAGCGATCGGGGGAAAGGCGTACAGACGCAGCCTCGGCCACGTCTGTGCCATGGCATCCAGCCCCAGTGGAGCTGGAGGCACTAGAGAGTACCAGAGGGGACAGTGCGATGTCTCTTGAGTCGCAAACAGGTCCACCTGTGCCTGGCCAAACACTCTCCATATCTGCTCCACCACGTCTGGGTGGAGCATCCATTCCCCGGGCCTCGGCCCCTGTCTCGACAGGACGTCTGCTCCCACATTCAGATGTCCAGGAATGTGGACTGCTCTCAGGGAGAGGAGTTTTCCTTGAGACCACAGGAGGATCCGATACGCCAGCTTGAATAAGGGGCGTGAGCGGATCCCCTCCTTGATGGTTTATGTAATAAACTACCGCTGTGCTGTCTGTACGAACAAGGACATGACGGTTTCTTAGTCTGGTAGAAAACTCCTGAGGGCCTGGAACACCGCCAGCATCTCTAGACAATTTATGTGCCATGAATGATGGTGCGGGCTCCACAGGCCTTGGGCTGAGCGGCCACTCATGACCGCTCCCCATCCGGTAAGGGACGCGTCTGTCGCTAGTGTGACACGGCGGCATGGCATCCCTAAAACCGGTCCCTGAGAGAGAAACCAGGGTTTCTTCCACATGACCAGGGCACGTAGGCAACGCCGCGTGACACTGATCTTGCGGAGTGGGTTTCCCCTCGGGGAGAACC